>NC_051127.1:8009646-8026063 GCF_014839805.1 Manduca sexta
GGTAACCAAATTTATATTCTAAAAATGACAAAAACGATAAAATTGGCATCATGGTATCTCACTGCCAAAACGGTGTTCCATAAAGCGGACACGACGTCGGAATTTCGCGGCGAGTCAGTTAAGCCGCTTCTCAATCACGGCCGTCGGCTGAACCTGTCAATATACTTGACGGGTCTAAATTTCAACGTGATACCCGTCGTAAAGTTTCGATCGGTGCGTATATTTACAAGATACAGACGCCGCGATCACGCCCTACGCCGCGCTCGCCGCCCGACCGTCCAATAATGCCCCCAATTATACAAAATTAATTTCATTGCTGTCTTCACCAAAAAAACGTAACGAGTTTTCAAAGCGACACGGCCGCTCTAAAACGCTTTATTGCGGGACGAGCGGACATGGGTAATGGTCTAAATTTATTGGGTTAAATGGTCCGTGCGAACGGAAATTCAGGCTAAATTGTTCGCTTGTCTAATTTTTGTGGATTTGATGCTTCATTTCACCGGGTGAATGTCTAACATCGAGCCGGGACACCAGATAGAATTTTAATAAAACGTTTTGTTCGAGAAGTCAATCGGAAATGTAATTCTGAATCACTGTGAGATTGCGGCGTAAATAGTTGAATCAGCGCCGCTAACTTTAATAGAATTTGTTTCGGTCCAGTCACACATCTGGAATTCCAATTGTCTATGCCAGGCACGTATTGTATAATTATGTAGGTATTGTGAAATTGGAACATCCTATTTCAATATTAGAATTTAATATTTCTGTAAACTATGTAACTGGCATGCAGTGTATTATTTTCGAATTTGCTGTATTATTTAATATATTTTTAACGTCTTCACTATCCTGTATAATTGAGTTATACATGCCCGCAATAAAACAGACTGGCACAATAAGTTAAGTTTAGACGTTAAAAAGAAAATGGCAAGAAAACAAAACGGCCTGCCGTAAAATCACAGTAAATTTGTGTCTGAAACACAACTCAGTGGAACGGGTGCCATAACTGTCGCAAACATTGTTCATATGATTCACGCATTCGATAATGTAACCAAGGTAACTCGGCGGTTGTTCTCCGAGTATTTTTGTGACTACGAAAATAGGTGCCGCATACGCTACATTGTTTATCTACATTATAATCCGTCTACGACACAAATACGTGCGAAATTCCTTTACACGTTTATAATAAAATAGAGTACTACAACTTTATTAACAAGTTACTTGGAAAATTCTATATTGTCTTGTACTCGTGCCCTATACTTGCGTTCAGTCTCTCGGTCCGAGATTTGATATCATCTGGATTATTTTAAAGCGGACATGTTGCATTGTTAAATATATACAAAGGATGTCAGCGTAGTTCAAAGTAGACAAGCGTTACTTTACTTTGTTGCAAACTTTTGCTCGCGGCTATTGACTTTTTTCTTGTGGTAAAATCCTGTGACCTGGTTAAGTCCGCTCAGTAACCGCATCGGAGCCCCTTCCTCAATTTAAAAGGCTTTGCTTTGAGTTTTAATTCTAAAGAAAGTGCCAAGTATTCGCATGAAGTTTTGACAGTATTTTTACAGTATAAAAGAACAATAGAGATAATTTTTACTATAGCGGATCCTAAATTTATTACATCTGTGTCCATGTTAACGCAAATTAAATAATGAATTGTAGATTTGAATAATCTATTGAATGCTAATATATGGTTTTCTGCATACCTGGTTATTGTCTTCTTAATGACACGGTTTGAAGGTTATTGAACCCAATTACTAAGCAATATGAAACTTAACATCTAATGTTTTAGGGTTAGGTTTTAGTGCGATCTGACCGTCTCCATTTCACAGGATACAAAAAAAATACATAAATTATTTTTATAATTTTTCCTACAGAAGTAGTCAAATAATTCAATAAACCGCATCTATAAATTAGTTTTCCATGATACCGTACATCTTTAGTATTATTATGTGATAAAATCTAAACATTACAACAGGTGTATGCGGTCGTTAAATAAATAAAAGAGTCAATGCGAGGGCGTGCAATGAAATATTGTCATGTAACTATGAATAACTTTTCGTGTTTTCAGTTTACATATTATTTTTAAATATTAGGTAATATATTGTAGGAATACGGTAATATTTTTCTTTGTCGGATATTATAAAGGTCATTCAGTTCCCGTTTAGTATAAATACTTCCATCTGCAGTCGTTGAATGTCATTGGAGATTGAAATAATGAGTAAGTTTTAAAATGGTCTGGAATACGATGACAATTAGAATTACCACTTTGGCGGCAACGATTATTGGTTAGTTCACGATGGATCATTCATAAAATAGTAAACTAAAAAAAATTGTTATGGTAGTGGGATCATAAAATCATTTTAGTGATGATGCTAACTCTAGTTCCACGTATGTTAATTGCCAAGGTTTTATTTATATACTGAGTTCCATACAGATTGCATCGCTGAAATTATACATGTATGTATAGATATTATTAGACAAGATTGTAGTCCTAAATATGTTGACACAGTATAATATGTTTATTGTGAATTAATAACTATGTCTGCCCTATTTTCTGTACTGACAATTAGATACAGTCAGATTTAAATAAATGTATGCGCCGATTCACTAAATATATGAATTACCAAGTAATTAATATAGCCCGTACTGTCAACTTGCACATACATTTGGAGCTGATCGTACCTACAAACCGTTCCTTGTAAACCCGTCGTCGGTTCTTTTGATTTTGGTTGTCCACAGAACATTCCGCAATACATTTGTGAGAAAAGATTAAACATAATATAGAGTTGTGGGCGGAGATATGTTAATCACATAGTTCGTAGGTTATTGCCCGTGTTATTTTAGTTTCATATGCGTATGATTTGTGGTTTTGTCGTAGCAACAGATTTCGTCAGCGCTCTTTTATATACCTTGTTTATGTTTTAATATTCGATAATCTGTGGTCAATAATGTTGGTGTCGTATTTACTTTAACTATTTATATGTATTTTTATATGTAACATATTTGTGAGACTGATCATTGATTCTGTAAATAAATAACAAATATTAACATTATTATTTATGGCTGTATGCTCTTTTCTATACCTATGGATGAAAATCTCAGTATATGCTGTATACACACTATGTTACTATTATAGGTATTTAACAATACAAAATAAGGGTTCTCAACATCACGACACACTAAATAATCATTTTTTTATTGCTTTGAATAACGAGACTGCCAATAAACAGTAGAATCACCTTTCAACATCTTGAATTACAAAGTATTGTTTGGTATTCCACTGCGCTCGTCATCCCCAGACAAGATGTTGAGTCATATTATGTCCAATAGTTACACTTGCTACAATGTCCTCCAAACCGGAACGCAATAGTGACTACACACTGCTGCTTGGCGGCAGATATCGACATTGTAGTGGTACCTACCCAGGCGGACTCTCCCATATGAGAGACTTACCACCAGTAAATAATAGAAGTCGTAAATTTTTTAGAAAGTTCATTAACCCGAGAATCAAACCGACGAGGTTCGCAACCGATTTACTGCCACAAAACTAATGTAGCGTTATTTATGAACATATTAATAGACTTAAACATTAAAGTCTCGCCTCGAAAGTCATATAGCCAAAGTGCCGAGTTATGGTTTTCACGAAAGCGTCTTATAGAAATTGAGAAGTTAAATGTTTTGAACTTAATGTCCTTGTTTACGTGATGGTCGCGATTTCTTTTGTAATCTATCGTCGTGGTTTTATATGTTCAATTCGTTATGTAAATGGATTATTTAATGTTACATTTACGACAGTAATAAATTGTATTTGTGTAGGCTGAGGGCGTCCGGTCACTTTGAATCAATTGCTGAAATACTCCAGGCTGGAAGAGAACTAGTTTTTGTCTGTAATATAGATACATTTTGAATATCAATGTTTAATGATCTTTAAGCGCATTACAATAAACGTTATTATCCATTGCGTTGCTGACGACGTAGTGGCGTATAGGCTATTTTGAAAAGTGTAATTTTTTTTTTAATACATTTTCTATGAAATGTTGACTATGGCCCTATAAGTTGATGAATATGCACATTATAATTGATATCGAAGTTGGTAAAAACTCTCGTATACACCATAAATAATACTACGCATACTACACAGAAAATATAAGTTACGTTATTTATATTTAATTGTTAGAAAATACATAGGCAGACGTATAAACTAAATGAATAGGTAACACGCACGGTGTCTTCGCCGAGCCTCAGAATTTCTGTAACTTTGCGATAACAACTACAAAGGAAAAGGAACGAAAACAAAGTTTGGTTAATTTAATTTGGGCTTGTATTAAGAGGTACGTATTCGTCATATACTAAATTCACTAAACATAATACGGTTGTTCTATATGACTAATGTACAGTGCTGAAGGGTGAAAATATTCAAAAAGATGATGCGAGAAAAAAAAATTGCCTTAACTGACATATCGTGTCCAATTTAACTGAAAATAAAGACTAAGACAAACGTTAATAAACCTAAAAGGGAAGCCGGTAGGAATCGGGTTGTATAGACGCTTCGCCACTGCTACTGTATACTTAACGCATAAATTATAACAAGTTTTATATCTAGCATCTTAATTTTACGTCATTCTCGTTCAAACCCATCTGCATGACGTCCGTATTCCTAATTTTGTATTGTAAGCCGTAAACAATCAACCGAAACATGGCAACCAAACATTGTAAATGCAAATAGCTATCAAGATCATAAACAGCTTGCTCCTAAATATCTTGCGTATCGGGCCAGTTCTCAACATTAAGGCGTCGGAAGGGCGGGTAGTAAATCCACGCCAGGAATTGAATCAAACGGTTCTCGTGACGGCCTGCGCGCGATAATGGCGGATTTATGCGTCACATTGTCTCCGTATCCACCAGTGCGAGACACTGTATTTTTAATTTTATTGTTCTTATGTGGTACATGTGTTGAATTTGTATCGTTGACCGAAATGCGACTGGTTGGCTAGGTTCTGTTTTTATTCGAGATCAAATTAGTTCTTGGTTACGCAATTTCATCTGCTAATAATGAATTAATTATGTTAGGAAATAGCATAGTTTAGCAGATTCATTTTAGCTGTTATTCTTGTTACAGAGTCGGGAAATGGGTGACTAAATAATCGTATGTTGTAGGCACTATGATTGGGAGAAAAGTGCGCACTTTATACTTTATACTTTTGAATGGTATAATATGTTTAAACGTTACGAAACGTTCTCTTCACAAATTGTCGCCAACAACTAATGGAAGAATGTTAATATGTTATTAAGAGCCAGATTCTTGTCAACAATTAGATGAGTGTTTGTTTTCAAAACTATTTTCTTCTGATTCAGATTACACGTGATCTCTATTGTGTCTAGTTTTATTGTCATTAACAAATGTTTGCCAAACAGATAAACTAACACGCTCAAATAAAAATAATTGCAATAATACAGTATATAAATACTAAGGTGACTGTTAAAAGGCCACTTTAAATTTATCACATTAGATTTGTATTACATTCGTGGAACATTTAATTGTGGATAACAACGGAATGAGATGTTTTGAAGACAGACTGGTGCGACTTTAGCATTTTTCAATTTCTTGTCAGTTGAACAGTAATGGCTAGCGTCGACTAGACTCGCGAGTCGAATATGATTGAGTCATATTAATCTACGTCCTGTATAATTGTTACAAAACTATATCCAAAGAAACGTGTCGCGGCGCGACGTATTACGGCACATACAAGCTAAATACGATTCGAGTCTGCGCGCTTTGAATCTGTTCAAATGGACGACGAGCTTTACTTTTCAATGTCTGGTTTTACTTGTTTAGTGGTGCGGCAGGAAATGAAAACTCTATTGCATAATATCGTCTCTAGCTTACTTGTGTAACGAGGAAGGGACAATGGCCTGAGGGATGTCAAAGAAACGGTCTTGAGACAAACGAACTGTTTTTTTTTATATTTTTGTAAGGTAATTGGGCGGCTAATCATAACCGCCGCAGGCGTTATCTAGGTATTTGATTCACTGCGGTTTGTTTACGTTGAAAAAATTATAAGCCCGTCTAATTTTTTAATATCTCATTTTAAGTAAGAAGTATATAATCGAAGTTCATAGGTTATACCAAAAATGACAATTTATGTATTCTTATTTTACAAGTGAACTCAACTTAATTTATACCTTACATCTTTTTGTTCCAATTATACACAATTCTTTCCTATTATTTATATCGAAAATTTTTTTTTGCCCAAACATTGTTTTTAAAGAAGCGAAAATCAAGACGTTTTGTTAATGAGGCCCTTAGTTAATATATTTCACCCTCATTAAATTTGTTCGCCATCTTAATTAACATCTGAAAACTTCAAGGACGCGACGGTACATTCTTTACGACTGTTTCCTGTGTAGTGCATTAATTTGCGTACATTTTAAAGTCGGACGGCCGTTTGTTCCTCTTACGAGTATATTATTGTTGTTTTATTGTTCAAGATTTATGACTATATACTTATAAGTTTAAATTATCTGTTTCTCAATAGTGAAGAGTCTATGTAATACGATTTCTGCCGGCCTTCCTTTGCGTAATTTATACAAAATCCTATTGTCATTAGAACAAATTTGTAGACGGCATTTAGGCATATTAGTACCTGTATGTTGTGTCGGGCTACCTTTCGGAAATCTTCACCCTTCGCCGCTGCTGTTTATAAAAGAATAGTGACCTAGCCTGATTTTGCACGGTAGCATATATGCCTATGTTTTTTTCTGGTTTATAAAAAAATTATTAATTATACCCGTCCGTTATGACTCCGTCTCGACTCCGTGAAAACTATACAAATATCAGTTGGTTTAAAGTTTGTCGCATTCAGATAGACAGACGTGGAGGGGGGGGGGGGGGTGTTTACTTTGATCAATAATAAGGTTAATTAAAAACATTATATTTGATTTGAAAATCAAATATAAAAACAGAAACACTTGATTTTTATTGCAACTCGCGCATTTTCCCAACACTTAATCGCTACCTTCAAGATCTTAAACTTTCCAAATCAATTACAACTAAAACTCGAACCATTCAAATAAGATTTTTATCACACTAAAATAAATGCGGCCGAGCGCTGTTCGGAGGAATATATTTGCGAAATTCTATCGGGAAAAGAATAGTGCGCCTAAATTTACGGGCCGGGGGAGGGCAGTAAAGTCTCGTTATATTGAGCTATGTCCCATCCGAGAGCATTATTATCTTCTCGTATATCAAGTAGTTTTGGCAACGTGTCCCGCTAATAATAATCTGTAGCTTCGTGCACATTTCACTTTTAGTATAAATAATCTATGTTTTGTTTAAAAATGGCGCCTATTCGTTGCAAAAAAATGTGTGCAAAGCAACCGTTATAAATATATTTTTTATCACATGCGATGAATAGACTTACATTTATTGATTTCTAATGTTTACACGAATATTATACATTAAAATAAAACTAATTTATTTGGCGCGGTTTTTAGTTTTTGATTGTTCCTCGTTTACAAAATCTACATCTTTCTTAGTCAGACATGAATGCATCAAATGATTTATAGTTTTAATCATAATACTATTGACATAATGCGACTATAAGAGGGAACTTTCACAAGTTTCCGAGGGAGTAAGGTAGTGTTTATTGGGCTTGTTTTACTGCGCTGTATAAAGTGGGAGAACAATATATTCTAAAGTGGCACGACAATGGCGCCAAGGGTTGCAATAAAGTGTTATTCGCGAAGTTTCCCTAATTCATACGCATTGGGATGTTAAAAAGTTTTCAGGACGTTCGCGTATACATGAATGTAGTCTGAAATGTCTCAAAGCGATGAGGATGTGAAAGATTTATAATATTTTTTTATGTATCTGAGTTGGCGCGCTAGGCTTCTTTAGAAAGTAGAGGCGTTCTGATTAAAATATACTTAAAAAAAGTAAGACTGAAATTTCTTGTAATACGTAGGTAACGTATTGAAATGTCCTTAGTTTTAAGAAATTAACTAACACATCAAAAATTCAACGGTATTAAAATGTCTTTAGTTACTGAGTATGACTATGTAACACACCTCAAAAAACGAGATTTCCCATTTTAACAACAAACAAATGTGTAAATTACAACCAGACAATACCAAGATAGAGAAACAATACTCTAACTCACACCACACAACTGACCCACATAAAGCCTCACATAAAGCTATCTCTCTCGCGTAAATCTTCGATTGGTGTCTTGGATCATCCATCAAGTCGTCAATTACTGAACACTTGGCGCCCAGCCAGCCCTATCTGGATATAGTTGTCAACAGGATTAGCCTAATCAAACAATATTAACGATTGAGTTATGGCAACTTTACATGGGACGTTTGTGTAATATGTATCGGAACATATATCAAACGACATCCACGATCGATAGCGGAACTGACATGCCATGTTTATCATAGAATAGAGTAGTGGCAGAAGGTGACATTTTCTAGAAGGGAACCCGACACACTCGACTACCCAACTGGCTCGGTGGCGTGGTTGTACTGTATGCGCAGTACGGCAACGTTTTTAGGTCCTGGGTTCGAATACCGGTCGGGCAAAGTGATATTTGTGTTTTTCTGCTCAGTATCAGCCCGGAGTCTGGAATTTGTGCCCGATATGGCGATAGGCTCGCCCCCTGTCACATCATGGGACGGAACACACTTGGCGAAAAGTGGGTGCCCTGGTTGCGCCCCTACATACCCCTTCGGGGATAAATGCGTGATGTTGTGTGTGAACCCGACATGATATAAACTAATATGCAAAAATGCGGTCTGATAATCTTACCAATGAAAATTATATTTTACATGAGTTACGAAAGGGAAGCTGGGAGGTTATATGGACCCTACGTCACTGGAATAGAGTATAGATTTCTAAAATTTACCCAACGTATTCGTAAACAAATTTACTGGTTTTATACGGGCTATTGCTGGACCTATACACTCTTTGTTATGATTGATAGAAATGATTTTCCGAATTGTATGATAGTGATATATTGCCAAAGAATTAGTGAGCACGCACGACATAATGCAATCGTGTTGATTTGGTAACTAAGTCAATTATTTAATGTTGGCATAAATTGCTGACTACAATGTACTTATTACACTTAGGTACGAGATAGCTCGTACAGGTTTCGAATTTTGGTCACTAAATATGATGTTTGTAACTATTTGAATAGTTTTCGGCTTGAAAAGTTATGTCTAGGTATAAATGTAACTCAGAACTGCCATCAAAACAGAGAGGACATACATGGTGTTCATATAATTTCAAGAACCACTGTAAAAGCGAAATAAACGTTATTCTGTTAACAGTTAAGCTTTATTTATTTATTTTAGGTTCTCTAGCAGACTATACATTACACAGGAGTAGTATAATGAAGATCATATTCTGATGCACAACCAACTTAAAGAAGTACACAGCGTTCATTAAAGTAATGCGTACTTTAAATTAGCTATCGATAAAAACCTAATCATAAAAACATAAATATGAGGTTATTACCTCGATAGGCTATAATTTTATAGATCCAAAACCAATATTTATATCTAACCATCGAAGGCAAAGATTTAAATTATAGGAAGAGACCAGAACAGAATAGTAATGGACGATATTCTTCATTATAAATTGCGCGATTAAACGAAGTATGGCTGTAGCAGATTTAAAATCCCGCCATTACGTGCTCTTCGGTTTAATATTTAATGCATGAGCCGTCCATTCGAAAGAGATTTAAAGGTACAGAGTTACTTGTGTTAGCTTATGTTTAAATCGGATCTTGTGAACAATTTTCACGTTTGACGTAACTCATGAGAGGTATTTTAAAGGTTATAAAGTAATACTGAACCACTGCAATGTTGTAGTTTATTGATTATAGTTATATATTTAGAGGATTTTACATATTAATAATTCTAAACTATAGATAGTACGTCTTCCATGATATATTTGTAATAAGTTTCGAATAAATTAATGGCTCAATAATAACATTTAATTTATTCATAAATATAGTCAACAAGAAACATTTATTTTATGAAGTATAAAATCTTTGCGCTTTTCATTCACATTTATATCACCTCATCCAAAATATATTATTTATAAAATCATGTAATGATAAATTTATTTTTATTGGAGATAATGAAATTGATTTAAAAACCGTATAAATTTTCTTTTCCCATGATCCATCCATCCACATATTACACAGATATAAATTTACCGAATCAAATAATTTAAAATATGATAAACTGTTAGTGCGTGTTTTTACACATTATTTATCAGACTATAATTTAGTAGACCTTTGATATCAAAATCATTGTGCAACATAATATTTTTTGTAGTTTATCACTGTGGCCAGATTCAGCGGATTTTTAAGTGTGACGCGGCTGGAAGATATCCAAGAAACTTGGAGCGTAAACATGACAGTCCCTCGCTGTGAAATAAAACTGCTATGTAACAAAGGCGACCTTGCTGACATCCCGGTTCCGACATGAAAAACATTAAAGTTACACCACGGGGAATGCTTGCGGTGGCGAGCTCGATCCGCTACTCAGCCGTAAAATACCCTAGCCGCTTCAGGCACTCTCAAAAGGAAAAACTTCCAAACGCGAATTTTTGAAGTTTAAAGCTGGGCTATAATTGAAATCCTTGTTGCATAATAAAATTAAAACGTGATCTTACGTTTACATTTGGAATTGTAACTTTAAGTTCTAATAAATGTGTATCAATTTTGATTGTAATGTACTAAGAACTTTTGAAGCGTACAAATATCTTTGAAGGTGCCATTATAGTCGAATGTTCTGGATGCGTAAACGTAAGAAAGTCGTTACGAGATCGCGTTGAAACACAAAACATTTTTCGGAGTGTGTGGGCGGGACCAATTGTGTCATTTAGTAAGTAGTAAAATGAGGAGTTTATGATCTGTACATTTCTATAGTTTTCATTATACGAAGACGTGTATTTATGAACAAAAATTAACCTGCAATAATACCTCAATAATATCTCAGTGTCATCTAATTAAGATGAATTAGGAGAGTTAGTAATTATTTTTAGTCTGTTTCTTATTTCAATAACACATTTTAGAGATAAGGCCTATGATAGACCAGGTTATAGTTGTGACGTCATCATAGTCTGCAGCTGTTAATTTCTCGATGCATGTTTCCGTGGCCTGTTCGTAATATCAAGTGTCACTGACTTTATATTATGTAATTTACAAAACAAGATTTCTGTTGCACAGGATTCGCAACTGAATCATTTGTTTACGTTAAGAAATTCGCCTGATAAAACTATTTCACGTGTTACAGTTTCATTTATGGTTTCAATGTGGAGTGATTAAAACCAGAATATTTAATACAAAATACCAAAGGAGACGGGCGAAACTTCATAGAACCTTGGGCTTGGTGTTACAGAGATGATTTATGCATTATTTTATAGGAATAATAGAACCATTTCTAAATTAGAAAAAAAAAATATCTCTTCAATGGGAGTAAAGAAATAATCGCTATAGAAAATAGCGTAAAAAATTCTTTTCTGTGAATATCTTTGTGATTACCCGATAGCACAAGATGTTCACAGCACCTAATTATTGTCCATTGGATTGCCGTGTTGACTAATGAGCAGCTGACTTAGATAATAACCAGAATTGAAATTATCGTATGGGATTGACGAGGAATGATATAAAGGTACTTATCGCAAGATGAAACTAAGTGTAGGTTGCATATCTTCTTTTATCTACTCCTTCATGGGATCAGGCATGAGTTTACACTGTTTTTATATTATTGAAAGAACTATTTCGTTTTCAATTGGACGAATTCCTTTAGTGTTACAACGCCATGTAGCTATGCCACAATTAACACAATGGTGTTGATGGTTCATCGTTACTTTTCAAAATCTGGTAGAACAAGCAAAATCAGGCGAGCAAGCAAGAAATCAAAGTCGGTTATTGAATAAGCGTGGGTAGTTCATTAAAGCAACGTCAAAATATTCTCGAAAGCCGTAGTCGTTAAAATAAAAATATCAAACCAAAACATTCACTTGCGCAGAAGTACAGAAAGCAAATAACAATAATAATATACATTAATAAAGACAGCCTGATATTCCCGATACCGGAAGTCAGTTACTTATGCATAATAAAAATATTTTATTTTCCCATTGTAATACAATCTAATATTTTTTAATGGCTGATATAAAAATAGAAGAAGAATATTGATAAATGTTTCATAAGTGTACAGTCAAGCCCAATTTCGCCCGTCTCCTTTTAAACCATTTGTTAACCAATTTATTCTACACCGATTACAATGTATTTCAGTCTGAATACAACGGTAGCACGGAGTCTTCTAATCTCCTATGAGGTATCAAAGCTTTGACAGTATTGATGAGATTGCCGAAGGACAATGTCCGACAGTCGCCAGTCGACATGTCGATACACCTTGCCAGACCAATCTATGTAGTATATCAGGCTTGTGTTGTTAGTTTACGTTACTGTGGTGTATACTGTATTGTTTCTTGTCCTTTAATTGGTGGTTCTCCCTTGTAAAGTATTTATTTGGTATGAATTTATAATAAATTAATATTATTTTGTACATCAATGGTTAAAGGTCATAATTAGTAAATTATGTTCAATCTAGAATATTGTTTATCTGCAGTTTAAAGTTAATATAATCGACATTGGCGAAATCACCGATAGATAATTTAAAATGTTCGTAGTTATATAAGTGATCTTGAGTGTTATTTAGAAATAATAATAATTATTTTTATACATTGTTTTGACGTATTATAAGTATAACTTTGCTCGCTTACGTGATACTTAAATCAAGTACCAAATTTTTGAAACGGGCGAAACCATAATATAATGTAAGTTAATTTTCGCGGATTGCGGATTTTGCTTTTGTCGTTGACAAACATTCGAAAATGTCCGCAAGAACGTATATTTTTATTATGAACTTATGAGCACATAGCAATATTTCATCTTTTAAATTACATTCACTTAAAAAGCTGCTATGCACTTCTAAAACCATAGTGATCGTCATTATTACAAAAAAACATACGAAGGGTCTTATATAAATGGTTTTAAGCTAACTAAGCCAGATGTAATACAACTTACAGTTCGCCCAATAAGAATAAGTAACGTTAATTGATTTTAACCACATCAATATGTTGTAAGCCGATTATTCCGTTTCCCATGTTGGATTATGTTTATATTGCAATACGAATTCATGCTGGTAAGTTTCTTGCGCTAATGGAAATGTTATAATGCTCTGCGAATGAATATTGAATCCGAATATCAAATGTACGCCACAAAATTCACAGCTATTCACGTCCATTTTGTTTTAAAACTCTGGACATGCATTTATCAAGCAAAAAATATTATGTAGGCAAAGTGCAGGGGCAGACAATGGCCGCACGCATCGTGGTATCTACCTGCTCCAATAGGATGATAAGCTCGCCCAGCTCACAGCCATGTCACACAAATCCCTTTTCAATAATGCCTTTTTATTTTTTATTTACAACACAGGCCCCCGGCATTATTCTTGATTGTTAGCTTTAATCAATGAAATCTGGGATGTAGTATTTTAGGACTTATTTTCGGTCCGGTGTGACAATGTTTTCATTAGTTAATTAATCCGCCCGCGTACGTTCCGTGCCCTATATTAATGGGATAAAACGAGAATTCACGTCTTCTCTTTGATATTGTATTGGGTGGAAATTGGATTTTATGACAATGATAAAGTGGGGATCACAGGAAAAACCTTTATGAATAATTAAGTGCATAAAGTACACAACTTTTTATTCGACTTTCACCTTTCTAAATACAGGTCATTTTTAAGTAATGGCTAAAGGAAAACACGGAAAATCACTTCCTCTCGAAAACGTTGCTTTAAGAGGATTATATAGAAAGATTTGATATCGTTTAAAGAGTTATCACAAGTTAATTAGTTGTGTTTCACTTAAATAATCTCGAACAAGAGACATTAATAATTCTGCTTATATAGAAAATTCTATTTATTATTCTCTATCTGAATACATATAATAACATATAGAGAATAAAATTAATGATTTTACACGAGTTTGAAGAGTTAAAAGAGGAATTATACCAAGATATTTAAATATAATTAATCATTGTCGAATAAATTTCTAATGGATGCGTTTTGTTGCGAAACTTATTGTGTTTCCGGCTTTGTTTTGTATCAAAAGTTTGTGCTAATAGTTTAACGAGACCCATTATAAAGTAATTTATAACGTTTAGTTAGATTGTTTTGAATATATTATTGTTTTTTGTGATGAAAATGTTATGTTGGACATTGGAAAGCGTCCCTTTACAATATAATGAATTCCAAAACCAAAGATGTTGTGTCTGTAGAGTAACGAGTTAGTAAAAAAAATAAAATAACATACGTGTATTTACTGTCTATTAATCAAATTGGCTTCTATGAACTTATTAATTTAGCGTAGATGCATAAATTGGAATAGCTTCTACGGGCTTTAATTGCGTTTACATATACAATACAAGTACAACGTCATTTTGACATTGCGTTAATAAATGAAACCATATTTCGTCTTTACCTTTGCTAAAATTGTGTCAAAATTTATACACAAATAAAGAGTATTTTCACTATAAATTATAGATTTCTTTTTCTGATCTTTTTTACGATTTTTTTAAATTTAGTACGAA
The DNA here is from genome assembly GCF_014839805.1 of Manduca sexta. Classification (NCBI taxonomy): domain Eukaryota; kingdom Metazoa; phylum Arthropoda; class Insecta; order Lepidoptera; family Sphingidae; genus Manduca; species Manduca sexta. The sequence goes on from NC_051127.1 coordinate 8,024,319, forward strand.
TATGTCGTGCGCGTATATTTCTGATTAAAAGTATGATGTTGCCGCTGCGAGGAATTATTATAATGTAGTACCTACTGTTTGGTATTTAGGGCATGTACTTTATACTTATAAATAATATTTATTACCACTTTTTTACTTTATATGTATGGTTCGAGTAACTTAAATAAATATAATTTTAAAGAGCTGTGGCTTCATTTAGTAACGAAATATCAACATGATCCTGTACGTTGCAATTCTAGATGAAAACTAATTTTGTTAGTCGGTGAAAGTGACAGCGCGAATTCTAAATCTAGAATTACAGTTGAAATCGTTTAGCACGATAACCTACGATGACATAAGTAGGCCACATTCGGTATTCTGTTTCAACAATTACAATTTACTCTCTTGGAACTGGCTTTTTAGTAAATTAATAGCAGCTTAACTTTCGCCCTTACACTAAGTTAAATTATGTCTCGCCTTGTAATTATTTACCGGGTTTTTAAACAAAATGACGAACCTAGAGGGATTTGTAAAAAGCAATTGGATTGGTCTGTAATTCAAAGTTTTGTCATGTGTTGCTATTTTTATTGGTGGTCATATCAGGCGAGCGGAATGCTCGTCTCTTCATTAAGTTGCAATAAAAGGTATTCTCTTGTGAAAAAACTATATCTTTGCGGGTGATAAAATAACCAATGTACATATTTTTACTAATTTACTTTAATATTTCTCCTTCTACATCCAATCCTTCTAAAATGTTAACCTAATATTTGATAAACTTCTGAAGGTTTATAACATGCACTTATCACATACAGAATTAACACTTAATCACTACAACATAGATGCCAACTTTAATATTCTCAACATATCGAGCAATCGCAAACAACTTGACGTCACAAACACTATGTATAAGTAAGTAGAGGGCGCTGAGCCCACCACCCTAAATCCACTAAAATATTTAATGTGTAAAATTCTCGGACCCATAACTTCGCTTAATATCTGAAGGCTTTTTAAACTTTTGATCTGCGGTGTCTTAATTTTACACACTTCAAAGGTTATGAAGGGCTATTTTATGTTTATTATAAATTTGAGGGGCGTGGCGTTATTTATTTTAAAATGAATGGTAATGAATATGTTATTTCGTGTAGGGAAGAAAAAGGCAGCTTGGGACAGGGACAGATCAATACCTACATAGGATATAATTCCTAAATATATACTAATAATAAAGCTGAAGAGTTTGTTGGACGCGCTAAGCTCAGGAACTACTAAACTGATTAAGATTTTTTTTCACTAATACGAAAATATGCTATATTACTCTTAAGTGCTACTTAGGGCTGCTTTTACCTCAGTTTTTTTGCGGGCGGAGTTGTTGGCGAAAGCAAGTTATTGCCGTTTTCTAAATACAAATTTATTTTTAAGTGCAACACTATCACTCACTACTATCAAATGTCATTTAACGATATGTCACTTGTCCAATTGATTTATATCCAGTTCGTGATTTTGCGCGCTTTCTGTGCATTTCTTCATATTCGCACACGAAGTATTTTTTAGCTTAACTAGTGTTTAAATGATTTGATTTAGAATATTTTGAGTAAATTTCGACATATTTTCATGAATTTAGATTTCTATCGAAACTTAAATCCGTGTATGTATTTTAGGAACCTTAAATGTTTTATAAGGGCTTACATGTTTTAATATTCTCCTATATATTTAGATAATGCCATACACAACCATAAGCACTTCTCTGACAATATAAGTAATACAAGAAG